>NC_046155.1:218720184-218740184 GCF_011064425.1 Rattus rattus | reverse complement strand
TAGAGCACTGTGGGGAGGAGGAAAGGAGAAAGAATTGTTTTCTGATTGGTTGCTTTGTTGAGACAGAGTCTCATTATGCAGTGCGTGGCTGGCCTGGAACTTGATGCACAGGCCAGACCCGCCTGGAACTCTCAGAGCTCCACATGCTTCTGCCTCCCGAATGCTGGGATTAAAGGTGTGAGCCTCTGCCCCCTGTGAGAGAAGAATTCTTAGTTTCGTATACAACGCAAAGGATCTTAGTCTGCAAATAACTTTCTTCTCTCAAGCTACCTCAGGGAGAACTGGCTGAATCAAGCAGTGAATGCAAATTTCCAGCTGTCCTGTATCAGGCCCAGCTCCCAAGGGCCTTAGATGCCACTCACATTAAGCACCATGAAATACCCTATTTAACAGTAGTCCATGGCAGTGATGTCCCTAAAACAGGTGACTGCTGGAAGCTGCCCAGGAAAACCGTCAGCGCGCTGGAGAGTCTTCACCACGAGAGCCTCACTCTACAGAGAAGCCACCATGGGGAAAAAAAAAACACAACAGCAGCTTTTACCTTCATGAGTGGATCCTGTGTTTCTTTCAGGCCACGTTCTGTCAGAACATAATCTCCTTCAAAATCCTCATTCTTTTTACTAGACTTCTTCAGCAGAAAATATGACAAAAATTCCAGAGGTTTGTCCTGGAAAAACAAACCCCCCCCAAAAAAATCCTATTTAAAATATTCATCTGACATTATGTTAAACATGTGACAGAAAAAAAAAAGACATGAGCTAGGGTTCAGCCTGTGTGAGCTTAAAGACTTGAGTTCTAATTCCAGCACCCATGTAAAAACAAGGCTGTTGTGTTGGTGCCTATAACCCTGGGTGAGTGTCGATGGATTCCCAATCATTGGCCAGCTCACCCACTAGGATCAGTGAGCTCCAGGTTTACTGAATGACCCTGTCTCAAAACATGAGGTAGAAAGTGATAAAGGAAAATACACACACACACACACACACACACACACACACACACATGCACACACACACATATATACACACACATATACACACATACACATATACACACATGCACCACACATATACACACATACACATACACACATATATATACATGCACACGCACACATACACATATACACACATATACACATACATACACATGCACACACACATACACTTATACACACACATGCACATACACATACACACATACACACACACACACACATACACACATACACACATACACACACATACATACACACATACACATACATACACACACACACACATACACACACACACACACACATGTACACACATACACACACACATGCACACACACATATACACACACATGCACACACATACACATACACAGAAACATACAAACATATACACATAGAAACACACACCCTCACATACACACATGCACACAAACATGCTCACATACAGGCACACACATAAACACAAACACATGCACCCACTACATATAAATACATGAAAGAAAAAGACATTTTTTTAGCTGGACTTCTCAGTTCTCTGCTTAAATCATATTACTAGAAAACAAAGCAATTGTTATTGAACTGATACTAAATTTCTCCCCATTCCATGTTCTGGTAACCAGCCACATTCTTGGTTCTCAGTTTTTTATCCACCATCCAAGTTCTTGTGAAAGGTTCTCTCAAGATCTTTAGACTCAAAGTGGCTCACAACAACCCAGCTGGGCTCTTGGGGGTCTCTCAAAGGAGGGAAGCAGGCCTAGGAGGGAAGCAGGCCTAGGAGGGAAGCAGGCCTAGGAGGGAAGTAGGCCTAGGAGGGAAGCAGGGTAGCACCATTGCTGGGGGAAACACAAACTCCCAATGAAGTCGGCTTCTCTCTCATACTGCAGGTTTGAGCCTCGTCAGAACTGTGCTGTATGGTTCTTCCTCCATCAAACATTTTTAGACATCTTATGGTTGAGAGAAAGTGCAAAATTCTTCCAGGCTTTGGGGTCTCTATAAATCCCCATGCCCAGGTCAACAGAGAAGTTTGTCAGGGCCTTGGCTCACTGGGTGTTGGGGTGTAGGACCAACTGTGCTGAGTCCCGGGCTGAGGCCATGGCCAAGAGTAGGTCTACAGAGCTTGGCTAAGCCTCCAGCTCTCTGGTGCTGCCCCAGGAACCCAAGGGAAATTAGAACAGACACGGGGCAGCAAGGAGAAGAAATATGTTTAAATGGTAGAATCGCCGGAGGGGAGAGAGTCGGTCTTTGGAGAGTAAAGATCTTGCATGGCCCTAAGAATGCACCAATCGAGGCTACTCCTCTTATTCCTGACTTCAGCTTCATAGTTACCCTTGGGGGTAAAGGGAGATTGTGGGCTAATCTCTCGTGTGTGTGTGTGTGTGTGTGTGTGTGTGTGTGTGTGTGTGTGTGTGTGTGTGTGTGTGTGTGTGCGTGTGTACAAAATGCAGAGGGCAATCTTGGCACTGTCCACTTTTTATTTTAAAGATGGTTTCCCATTGGTCTGGAACTCACCAAGTAAGCGATGCTGGCTGGCCAGAGAGCTCCAGGAACCCACCTGTTTCTCCCTCCCCAGCACTTAGAATATAGGCATCTGCCGCTGTGCCTCATGGGCCCTGGGGCTCAAGCTCAGGGTCTCACACTTGCAAGGCAGATATTTTACTGCCCAAGCTTTGTCCCCAGCCAGCAAATCTCTGAAAGCCTTCTGAAATGTCCACTGCGTGTTCTGGTAGACTTTCCAAGATGCCCAGTTAATATAAATGGTTCTAAGACCCCACCAACGTTCCCTAGCCCCAAATGCTGACTTGCCTATTTTTTTTTACATGTGCATTTTCTCTCCCACCCTCCCTTGTCTAGCCCCCGCTTCTCGTATCTGGTTTCACACATGTCAGTTCCCTGGCTCATACCGTTTCTGTGAAATATAAGGCCATGAGCATGTTCTCTAACGAAGTCACTTCTAACTGAAATTAGGCACAAGACAGAAAACAGTGCACAAATGAAAAGACTTTAAAGAACTCAGGAGGTCTCCCTGTTTCAGATACTTAGTACATCCTGAGCCAGAATCTCTCTGTGGCTGCTTTTATAAACTGATGTAATTTCTCTGAGGGGCTATGTCCCAGAGTGATGAACTGGTAAGAGGTTAACAAAATGTAAACTAAGGATTTATTTGTGCTGAGCTTTCCCCCCAGGTTTCTTTCTGCAACAGAAAGAACACTTACAGACCCTTCTTTGGACAGCTCCATCAGTCCATCGGCCAGAGCCTGTGCAACGCCTTGGTTATTTAGGATGCTGTCCATACCCAGAGTGTCAAACATGAACTGCCCTGAAATGTGAAACACACACACTGTGCTTACTTTATGTAGGACGTGTGAGAGCAAAGAGCACACCTCTCAGTCGCCTTTCAGTGGACAGTGGTACAGGGAATGGGGCCGGGCTTTTATTATTGCCACCAGAAGACCTATTATAAAATGGGAAATGAGCCAAACCAATTTCAACATGCTAAAACCGATACTGCGTGCAATCTAAGAGTCAAACAATCATAAAAGTAGCCAAGAATGGAGCCTTCTAAGCAAACTGTGAGCGCCAATCAGATGTCCTCCCACATCTCCTCGCCTTTGTGACGAAAATGTAAATATTTTAAATTCAGAGAAAGTAGCTTACATACAAAGACATCTTTTCATTTTTTTTAAATATTTAAATGTTTACACACTTTTACTGGGAAACAAATTGACTTCTTATTGCCAATATACTGTCATAAAAATATCCACTTTTCCATCTTCCATTTAAATCCTTAGTATCTATGAAATTAAAAAAAAAGAGAAATGATTTCTCCTCATTTACATGTTCCTAACACAGCTATCCTGGAGAAGAACGTTTCCCGTTGACTTCTCACTGCCAACACACTGCCTTAAAAAATAGTCATGGCCCCACTTCTCTATCTATGCCTTAGTATCTATGTAAAAAAAAGAGAAGTGATTTCTCCTTGCTTATATTTTCTTAACTACTTCAGAGTACCGGTTTAGCATTTCCTAAATTGGATAGTTCAGGTAGTAGAGGAAAATACAGGGGGAGATCTCTACAGAAAAGGCATTTGTGAGGCAAGATATAGGACATGGACTGACGGACTAGGAATCTGTGTGAGCATGCATGCTACTGTGTACAGCAAGGGAAGGGAGGAAGGCACAGGTCTGCAGTGTTGGAATATGTTTAAAATATGAAGAGATGGCTTTTGAGGAAGGGGGGACATATTTACCCAGATGGTAAAAGTGTTTCATTTTAAAGAATAAACTGGTTTAGTTTGTGACTTATTGTTAAGACGGTGTATCATTCCACAAATATTATTATGGTAATTTGATCGAGGCATGTCAAATGGGAATAAAAACTGATTCAGTGATGCCCAACAAGTTCAGTAAAAGACCATGGAGTCCAGCACCAAGCTGTATTTTATTTCATTGTTGAGGAAGAAAAATGTACTTTCTTTATGTGCAATGTCTGAAGGGAAACCCAAATGGGTTCTCTACCTGAGACATCTGGGTGAGTTATGTGTTTTAGACAGATAAGAACTGAACTATAGAACAAATTGTGTAATGAACACTGTAAGGGGTGCTTAATGGCCGGAACGAGATGTAGTCAGAAAAGATATAGTTCTCTAGTTGAGGGGGAAAAAAAAAATGCTGCCCAGTGCAGATGGGCTCCACAGGAATCAATAAGATGGTGAAGTGTGAAAACGGAGTGAGCCCCAGTGTTCTGAACATGACGAGGGTTGCTCTCAAGTATTTGAAAGAGAAGATGGTGCTTGACCAAGTATCTGTTACAACTGGGTTTTGCTTACGCCATTCTCCATCTTGAATCTGCTCAGGTGAGAAGCAAGCCCTGGTCTGATCTGGAAGAGAAGTGTTGGAGACCTTACCTATCATGCGGCCACTGATGCTCTCCTGCAAGTTCTGGAAGAGCGGACTTAGCTTTTTCCTCACTGACTTCAAGGTGTCTTCCAGGAATTCTGTGAAGCTGGACCATGCCTGCAGCTTGGACTCGATGAAGTAGTTAGAAGGAGGAGTCCCATCCCGACGCGGCCCCAGCCAGTCACTAAGAACTGACAGGAGTTTGAATCTTATTATCGAAGGCTCAGTTCATACTCTGTACATATGCGTGTGTGTGTGTGTGTGTGTGTGTGTGTGTGTGTACACGTACAGGTGCACAAATGTACCCGTGTGCACCTGTGTGCACTTACACGTAGAGGTCAGAGGTCAGCTTTGAGTATTGTTTCTCAGGTACTGTCTACCCTATTATCTGAGACAAGCCCTCTCATTGGCCTTGAACTTGAGCTGAGGCAGGAGATTTCCACTTCTTGTTTAAAGTGGGACCAACTCAGCTATCTCTATACTGGGCCTAGCGTCCTTTCTCAGAAGAAGATAAGCAGTCACACGCCTGTTTCCGATGGTAAACAAAGACATCAGAAAGGACGCGGTGAATGCCCGTCTGTCCGTGGCAGATAAAGTTGACGGCTTCTACTTGAAATTAGAAATGAAATCCCTGCCTGGCGCTCCGGGAAGCTGAGTGGATGGATGCAAGTAAGAATGTATCTTCTTCCTTCTCAAAGTGAGAGTTCTTTTGACTCAGCCATGCCACCCCACTGCCATGCATTCAAGGTCAAGCCACTCCCCTCCTCCTCTCTTTTCCCCCCTCCCCCTCCCCCTCTCCCTCTCTCCCTTCCCCCTCTCCCTTCCTCTCCCCTACCCCTAGATTAAGGGGAACTCAAAAATATCCTACAAGGCTAGTGCATGTGTGTAAGAAACGTCCAGCCACCTTGCAAAGCAATTACAGCATAGAGTGGCCCATTTAGTTTTTTTTTTTTTTTTTTTTTTTTTTTAACCTGAGTATATGGTCAAATCCACTTCATGTTTCCTGTCACTGACAAGCATGTGCCAACCTTTTAATGTGTTTCTTTGGAAGGAAAGCACAAAGAAACCAAAAGGGAAAGGGACAGGAGGAGGAGAGGAGATGCGGCTGCTCCTTAGGGCCCAAGCCTTGCCGCCCTGAGCGAGGCAATTCTCCCCACAGAGCCACAGACGCCATCGTTTGCTGGTGCTGTGTGAACTACAGTGACCATGGCTGCTCAGAACTGTGTGGAGTATGAAGTCAATGGGCTTACTCTTCCATCTATATGGAATCGTGTCCCTTCTAAGTGACATAGTCACTTCTCCCAGTCATGAAAGGCCTCTGGAGACTAAAGAATCAGGACTCATACCACTTCCGAGGCAATCCAAACCCTGTTTCATATGAAAAGAAGGATTTTAAAGGAGAAAATGTTGAGCGACATTGAAGGACAGCCATGTGGCTCTCTTGTCAGTCAGCCAGTGGTCCATTTTATCCAATGAAAGTATACATGCCAGTGTGCTTTCCCTTCCTGATCCTTGGATCAAGTGGGATCTAAGCAAAGCTCATCTCCATCCCCTTACAACTACAATTCATGCTTCCAAGGAAAACCAAGCCAATTCCTTAAAAAAAAAAAAACAAGTAAATAAATAAAACTTGGAAAATCACATCCTTTCTCCAGCTCAGCCACTGGGCAACTTTGCTGAACTCTTTAAAGTGGGTTTTAGTAACTGACAGCTTGAAGCAAACTATCTGCAGCAAACTCAAATGGCTCTAAGTGAATGGCTCTGGGCTCTGTCTGAAGAAGAGAGACCATTCCGTCAGGGGGAGTAGCAATTGCTATAGGCAGACGCACAGCTGCTAGCTCCTGAGGTAATGAGACAAGAGTGCGTTTTCTTAGTACTTGGTCCTTCAGTGAAGCCCTTGTGGCTGTGTGGTACCAGACACACTAGCCAGCTCTCACGTACACTTACTGTGTTGGTAGGAACCAGTTGCGACTCCAGCTGGGGCGGAGAACGATGCTCCAGTTAGTTGAGATAGCAGAGAAAGCACTTCTATACCTGTCTCTGCACAGCCAAGAACACTAGCATTAGTCCCGGGTTTCTCCTGAAGCAGTCAAATATTACTTAGAAGCATCAAAGAGCTGGTCAAGAAAGACCGTAGGTCATTGTCATCTTCAATTCGTCTTACCTTTATCTCTACAGACACCTAATTTCTGGAAACAATGAAATAAGATGTGCAAAGAGGGTATGCAAAAAAAAAAAAAATGTTGGGGTTGGGGATTTAGCTCAGTGGTAGAGCGCTTGCCTAAGAAGTGCAAGGCCCTGGGTTCGGTCCCCAGCTCCGGAAAAAAAAAGAACCCAAAAAAAAAAAAAATGTTTATCATCAACTTTGGAATATTTTAGCCAAAGACAGAGAAAAATCTCACAAGAGTTCCCTGAAATAACCCGAGTAAAAGGAAAGTTGTGGTTGAAAGTGAACAGACTTAAAACAGATAAACACAAGATAGAACAAAATGGTCAAAAGTTACTGTGGCATTAGTTACTCCTCTTCTGCTGGGTGTGTTGTTGGCGCCTGCCTTTAATCCCAGCACTTGGGAGGTAGAGGCAGATGGATCTCTGAGTCTGAGGGGCCAGCCTGGTCTTCAGAGCAAGTTCTGGAACAGCTACACAGAGAAACTCTGTCTTAATTTTTTTCCCCTCCCCTCTTCAGAGACACAGATTGGAAGAGAGAGTGGATTGTTGGATTCAGTAACTACAGATTGAATTACTTAATAAGAAACATATGTAATGAATGGGGTATTTTAATTATTTGTGGTCAAAAAATAAATACCCAATTGCTTCTCAGGACAACATGGCGGAAGCTAATGGGCCTCATACCTAATATTTTCGCTGATAATGAAGTCAGAGAGTCCACAGTGGACTAAATCTATATAATCAACTGATTGCAGTCAACCTGCAGATAAGATTCATGGGGGAAAGAACAGGCTTCCTTCTAAGAAATGGTGCTGGGGGTCGCTGCCACCGCGGAGAGCCCGTGGGCAGAACCCCGCGAGCGAACTTGAGCCTCGGGACCACAGGTAAGACTAACTTATCTGCTGCAAGTGACTTGCCGGGTGGAATCGGGACAACAGAGGCAGAATCCCTCTAGGACCAGGCACGTCCTGTGTTTACGGAAGTCCCACACCCGCGGATCCCGCCCGCAGCAGCTCTCTGCTCCCAGAACCCGTGGGAGAGATACCTCACCGCTTGGTCAGGTGGGCACTCCTGAGGCTGCAGAGCGGAAGAGACCACCAACACTGCCCACCCCTGCCCACATCCCTGGCCCAAGAGGAAACTGTATAAGGCCTCTCGGCTCCCGTGGGAGAGGGCCCAGGTGAGGCAGGAGCCCTGCCTGAGACACCGCCGGAACCTGAAGGAAACAGACCGGATAAACAGTTCTCTGCACCCAAATCCCGTGGGAGGGAGAGCTAAACCTTCAGAGAGGCAGACACGCCTGCGAAACCAGAAGAGACTGCTCTCTGCACACATTGCTGATTCCAGAGGAAAACACCTGAGGCCATCTGGAACCCTGGTGCACGGAGGCTCCCGGAAGAGGCAGCGCAGATCTTCCCGGTTGCTGCCACCGCAGAGAGCCCGTGGGCAGCACCCCGAGAGCAAACTTGAGCCTCGGGACCACAGGTAAGACCAACTTTTCTGCTGCAAGTGACCTGCCTGGTGAACTCAAGACACAGGCCCACAGGAACAGCTGAAGACCTGTAGAGGGACAAAACTACACACACGAAAGCAGAACACTCTGTCCCCATAACTGGCTGAAAGAAAACAGGAAAACAGGTCTACAGCACTCCTGACACACAGGCTTATAGGACAGTCTAGCCACTGTCAGAATTAGCAGAACAAAGTAACACTAGAGATAATCTGATGGCGAGAGGCAAGCGCAGGAACACAAGCAACAGAAACCAAGACTACATGGCATCATCGGAGCCCAATTCTCCCACCAAAACAAACATGGAATATCCAAACACACCAGAAAAGCAAGATCTAGTTTCAAAATCAGATTTGATCATGATGCTGGAGGACTTCAAGAAAGACATGAAGAACTCCCCTTAGAGAACAAGTAGAAGCCTACAGAGAGGAATCAAAAAATCCCTGAAAGAATTCCAGGAAAACACAATCAAACAGTTGAAGGAATTAAAAATGGAAATAGAAGCAATCAAGAAAGAACACATGGAAATAACCCTGGATATAGAAAACCAAAAAAGAGACAAGGAGCTTGTAGATACAAGCTTCACCAACAGAATACAAGAGATGGAAGAGAGAATCTCAGGAGCAGAAGATTCCATAGAAATCATTGACTCAACTGTCAAAGATAATGTAAAGCGGAAAAAGCTACTGGTCCAAAACATACAGGAAATCCAGGACTCAATGAGAAGATCAAACCTAAGGATAATAGGTATAGAAGAGAGTGAAGACTCCCAGCTCAAAGGACCAGTAAATATCTTCAACAAAATCATAGAAGAAAACTTCCCTAACCTAAAAAAGAGATACCCATAGGCATACAAGAAGCCTACAGAACTCCAAATAGATTGTACCAGAAAAGAAACACCTCCCGTCACATAATAGTCAAAACACTAAACGCACAAAATAAAGAAAGAATATTAAAAGCAGTAAGGGAAAAAGGTCAAGTAACATATAAAGGCAGACCTATCAGAATCACACCAGACTTCTCGCCAGAAACTATGAAGGCCAGAAGATCCTGGACTGATGTCATACAGACCCTAAGAGAACACAAATGCCAGCCCAGGCTACTGTATCCTGCAAAACTCTCAATTAACATAGATGGAGAAACCAAGATATTCCATGACAAAACCAAAATTACACAATATCTTTATACAAATCCAGCACTACAAAGGATAATAAATGGTAAAGCCCAACATAAGGAGGCAAGCTATACCCAAGAAGAGGCAAGAAACTAATCGTTTTGGCAACAAAACAAAGAGAAGAAAAGCACACAAACACAACCTCACATCCAAATATGAATATAACAGGAAGCAATAATCACTATTCCTTAATATCTCTCAACATCAATGGCCTCAACTCCCCAATAAAAAGACATAGATTAACAAACTGGATACGCAACAAGGACCCTGCATTCTGCTGCCTACAGGAAACACACCTCAGAGACAAAGACAGACACTACCTCAGAGTGAAAGGCTGGGAAACAACTTTCCAAGCAAATGGTCAGAAGAAGCAAGCTGGAGTAGCCATTCTAATATCAGATAAAAATCAATTTTCAACTAAAAGTCATCAAAAAAAAAGATAAGGAAGGACACTTCATATTCATCAAAGGAAAAATCCACCAAGATGAACTCTCAATCCTAAATATCTATGCCCCAAATACAAGGGCACCTACATAATAAAAAAGAAACCTTACTAAAGCTCAAAAACACATTGCACCTCACACAATAATAGTAGGAGATTTCAACACCCTCTCATCAATGGACAGATCATGGAAACAGAAATTAAACAGAGCGAGACAGACTAAGAGAAGTCATGAGCCAAATGGACTCAACGGATATTTATAGAACGTTCTACCCTAAAGCAAAAGGATATACCTTCTTCTCAGCTCCTCATGGTACTTTCTCCAAAATTGACCATATAATTGGTCAAAAAACGGGCCTCAACAGGTACAGAAAGATAGAAATAATCCCATGCGTGCTATCGGACCACCACGGCCTAAAACTGGTCTTCAATAACAATAAGGTAAGAATGCCCACATATACGTGGAAACTGAACAATGCTCTACTCAATGATAACCTGGTCAAGGAAGAAATAAAGAAAGAAATTAAAAACTTTTTAGAATTTAATGAAAATGAAGGTACAACATACCCAAACTTATGGGACACAATGAAAGCTGTGCTAAGAGGAAAACTCATAGCTGAGTGCCTGCAGAAAGAAACAGGAAAGAGCATATGTCAGCAGCTTGACAGCACACCTAAAAAGCTCTAGAACAAAAGAAGCAAATACACCCAGGAGGAGTAGAAGGCAGGAAATAATCAAACTCAGAGCTGAAATCAACCAAGTAGAAACAAAAAGGACCATAGAAAGAATCAACAGAACCAAAAGTTGGTTCTTTGAGAAAATCAACAAGATAGATAAACCCCTAGCCAGACTAATCGAGGAGAGACACAGAGAGTGTGTCCAAATTAACAAAATCAGAAATGAAAAGGGAGACATAACTACAGATTCAGAGGAAATTCAAAAATCATCAGATCTTACTATAAAAGCCTATATTCAACAAAACTTGAAAATCTACAGGAAATGGACAATTTCCTAGACAGATACCAGGTACCGAAGTTAAATCAGGAACAGATAAACCAGTTAAACAACCCCATAACTCCTAAGGAAATAGAAGCAGTCATTAAAGGTCTCCCAACCAAAAAAAGAGCCCAGGGTCCAGACGGGTTTAGTGCAGAATTCTATCAGACCTTCATAGAAGACCTCATACCAATATTATCCAAACTATTCCACAAAATTGAAACAGATGGAGCACTACCGAATTCCTTCTATGAAGCCACAATTACTCTTATACCTAAACCACACAAAAGACCCAACAAAGAAAGAGAACTTCAGACCAATTTCCCTTATGAACATTGACGCAAAAATACTCAACAAAATTCTGGCAAACCGAATCCAAGAGCACATCAAAACAATCATCCACCATGATCAAGTAGGCTTCATCCCAGGCATGCAGGGATGGTTTAATATATGGAAAACCATCAACGTGATCCATTATATAAACAAACTGAAAGAACAAAACCACATGATCATTTCACTAGATGCTGAGAAAGCATTTGACAAAATTCAACACCCCTTCATGATAAAAGTCCTGGAAAGAATAGGAATACAAGGCCCATACCTAAACATACTAAAAGCCATATACAGCAAACCAGTTGCTAACATTAAACTAAATGGAGAGAAACTTGAAGCAATCCCACTAAAATCAGGGACTAGACAAGGCTGCCCACTCTCTCCCTACTTATTCAATATAGTTCTTGAAGTTCTAGCCAGAGCAATCAGACAACAAAAGGAGATCAAGGGGATACAGGTCGGAAAAGAAGAAGTCAAAATATCACTATTTGCAGATGATATGATAGTATATTTAAGTGATGCCAAAAGTTCCAGAGAACTACTAAAGCTGATAAACAACTTCAGCAAAGTGGCTGGGTATAAAATTAACTCAAATAAATCAGTAGCCTTCCTCTACACAAAAGAGAAAAACAAGCCGAGAAAGAAATTAGGGAAACGACACCCTTCATAATAGACCCAAATAATATAAAATACCTGGGGTGTGACTTTAACCAAGCAAGTAAAAGATCTGTACAATAAGAACTTCAAGACACTGAAGAAAGAAATTGAAGAAGACCTCAGAAGGTGGAAAGATCTCCCATGCTCATGGATTGGCAGGATTAATATAGTAAAAATGGCCATTTTACCAAAAGCGATCTACAGATTCAATGCAATCCCCATCAAAATACCAATCCAATTCTTCAAAGAGTTAGACAGAACAATTTGCAAATTCATCTGGAATAACAAAAAACCCAGGATAGCTAAAACTATCCTCAACAATAAAAGGACTTCAGGGGGAATCACTATCCCTGAACTCAAGCAGTATTACAGAGCAATAGTGATAAAAACTGCATGGTATTGGTACAGAGACAGACAGATAGACCAATGGAACAGAATTGAAGACCCAGAAATGAACCCACACACCTATGGTCACTTGATTTTTGACAAAGGAGCCAAATCCATCCAATGGAAAAAAGATAGCATTTTCAGCAAATGGTGCTGGTTCAACTGGAGGTCAACATGTAGAAGAATGCAGATCGATCCATGCTTATCACCCTGTACAAAGCTTAAGTCCAAGTGGATCAAGGACCTCCACATCAAACCAGACACCTCAAACTAATAGAAAAAAAAACTAGGGAAGCATCTGGAACACATGGGCACTGGAAAAAATTTCCTGAACAAAACACCAATGGCTTATGCTCTAAGATCAAGAATCGACAAATGGGATCTCATAAAACTGCAAAGCTTCTGTAAGGCAAAGGACACTGTGGTTAGGACAAAACGGCAACCAACAGATTGGGAAAAGATCTTTACCAATCCTACAACAGATAGAGGCCTTATATCCAAAATATACAAAGAACTCAAAAAGTTAGACCGTAGGGAGACAAATAACCCTATTAAAAAATGGGGTTCAGAGCTAAACAAAGAATTCACAGCTGAGGAATGCTGAATGGCTGAGAAACACCTAAAGAAATGTTCAACATCTTTAGTCATCAGGGAAATGCAAATCAAAACAACCCTAAGATTTCACCTCACACCAGTGAGAATGGCTAAGATCAAAAACTCAGGTGACAGCAAATGCTGGCGAGGATGTGGAGAAAGAGGAACACTCCTCCATTGTTGGTGGGATTGCAGACTGGTACAACCATTCTGGAAATCAGTCTGGAGGTTCCTCAGAAAATTGGACATTAAACTGCCTGAGGATCCAGCTATCCCTCTCTTGGGCATATACCCAAAAGATGCCCCAACATATAAAAAAGACACGTGCTCCACTATGTTCATCGCAGCCTTATTTATAATAGCCAGAAGCTGGAAAGAACCCAGATGCCCTTCAACAGAGGAATGGATACAGAAAATGTGGTATATCTACACAATGGAATATTACTCAGCTATCAAAAACAACGAGTTTATGAAATTTGTAGGCAAATGGTTGGAACTGGAAAATATCATCCTGAGTGAGCTAACCCAATCACAGAAAGACATACATGGTATGCACTCATTGATAAGTGGCTATTAGCCCAAATGCCTGAATTACCCTAGATGCCTAGAACAAATGAAACTCAAGACGGATGATCAAAATGTGAATGCTTCACTCCTTCTTTAAAAGGGGAACAAGAATACCCTTGGCAGGGAAGAGAGAGGCAAAAGATTAAAACAGAGACTGAAGGAACATCCATTCAGAGCCTGCCCCACATGTGGCCCATATATATACAGCCACCCAATTAGACAAGATGGATGAAGCAAAGAAGTGCAGAAGTGTAGATCGCTCCTGAGAGACACAGCCAGAATACAGCAAATACAGAGGTGAATGTCAGCAGCAAACCTCTGAACTGAGAATAGGACCCCCGTTGAAGGAATCAGAGAAAGAACTGGAAGAGCTTGAAGGGGCTCGAGACCCTATATGTACAACAATGCCAAGCCACCAGAGCTTCCAGGGACTAAGCCACTACCTAAAGACTATACATGGACTGACCCTGGACTCTGACCTCATAGGTAGCAATGAATATCCTAGTAAGAGCACCAGTGGAAGGGGAAGCCCTGGGTCCTGCTAATACTGAACCCCCAGTGAACTAGACTGTTGCGGGGAGGGCAGCAATGGGGGGAGGGTCGGGAGGAACACCCATAAGGAAGGGGAGGGGGGAGGGGATGTTTGCCGGAAACCGGGAAAGGAATAACACTCGAAATGTATATAAGAAATATTCAAGTTAATAAAAAAAAAATAGGAAAAATAAAATAAAATAAAATATGTGAAGTGAAAAAAAAAAAGAAATGGTGCTGGGGAAATAGATAGCTATATGTAAAATAAATTAAATCCCAACTTATGCCTCATCATCTGCTAGAAATAAATCAGATGGGCCTCAGACCTACATGACAAACTTAAACATAAACTCCTATGAAGTGCAGTAGGAAATCTTGGTAAGGTTTTTGCATGGGATTTAAAGTTATGGGGACTGGGGAAATGGCTCGCAAGCTAAGAGCTCTTGCTTCACCTCTGGTGGACTCAGGTTTGGTTCCCAGCACCCACGGGTTGCTGACAACCTGACCCAACTCCAATTGTGGAGAATCCGATACCCTTTCTGGCCTCCATGGGCAACACACCCTTGTGGTACAGAGATATACATGTGACAGAACACCTATAGGCATAAAACAATTTTTTTTAAATATTTTAAATAATTAAATAATATGATACTAAAAACATGAGATAAAAGTAAAAATAATAAACTTGATTTCATCAAAATTAAGAAGTTCTGCTCTTCAGGAGAAACCATTCAGAGAAGGAAAAAGTAAGTTGTCAGTTGGAAGAACAATTTACTTTTCAAAACATGCAGGATACTTGAACAGACACTGAGAAAGAAAGATACAGCAGGTAGGTACATGGAAAGATGTTTAGCATCGCGACTGCAAATTTGAACCCTGAGACGCTTCTGTGGCCACCTGAATGGCTACAACTAAAACCAACACCACAGTGTTGGACAACTCGAGCTCTCAGACGTATTCTTTAGAAACATTAAAGTGTACAACGACTTTGAAAAACTGGCTGGCTGGCTTTGTAACAGTTAATATATACCACTGGGATCTTACATACCTTAGAGGAGTGTATGTGCATGCTCAGACACATGTCACAGCAGCTTCACTTATAAAATACATTGTGTGGATAAACAAATTGTAGTACACTGTGTAATCGTATCTCGTGCAGTAATTATAGTGGTAAAAAGGAATGAGCCATTGATCCATGCATTAAACTGCTTTGTTTGTGACTGCACCTCAGAAACACACAAAATAGCACCACAAGAAAGTCTGTCCCCTGCATTTCTAGAGTTTTGACACTGACCTGATGCTCCAAGTGGCACAAATAAGTCTACGTGTCCTCCTTCTTCTTCGGTGGTCACACAGCTTCCTAGTTTCTCCCAGAAGTCTCTCACTTCAGGCCACAGTAAATTTTTAATACAAATTTTATAGCCTAAGGAGGGAAAAAGTGCCATCAGCAGTCCTGTGGCCCTGGGCTCCTTCACTCTGGATTAATAAGGTGTTCTACAATTATGCTTTGGATATTTGAGTTTCTGCCTCCAACATACACCACCGTGAGTCACTGGGCTCAAGGAGAGTTTAAGGTGAACGTCCAGTCAAGTCCCGCGATCTTGCAAAGCAGAAAAAGTTTCCATGGTCATCAATGAAAAACTGTTAGAGCAGGCAAGGCTCCCAGAGTTAGCAACCACCTCAAACTCTCCTTACTCACAGTTCCTCAGGATTGATCCGTGACTCACTGTGCCATTTTGTGAGTGCCCTGGAAGCTGGACCACCAGACTTATTTCCTCTTCCCTCATCCCACACAGATTGAAGGTTTACGATTAATAAGATTAAAACAATTCTGCTTTAAGTATAAGCAAGGGAGAATGCAAAGTTATATATGAAGGATAGACTCTAAAAGTTTAGTTAAAGGTATTCATTGTCTCTTCCCTCCCAAAAGGGGTAAACACTAATGAGATTTTTAAATCTTCCCATAGCAACTTAATTATGTTTTCCTTCCCTTTCCTTTGCAGTACAAGCCAAACAGAGTTTATCAGAGGCGGCAAGTGCACACCAATTTATCTATCTTGGTGTTCAATGCTACTGTAATTACTGTACTTTCAACAAATTTAAATTTTCTGTGCATCAAAAGAGAGAGTATAAAGGACACCTACAGGTGGTGGTTTAAATAAGAATGGCCCCTATAGGCTTATATATTTGAATGCTTACTCATCCGGGAGTGCACTATTTGAAAGGATTAGAAGGATTGGGAGCTGTGGCCTAGTTGGAATAAGTGTGGACTTGCTGGAGGAAGTGTGTTGCTGGGGATGGGCTTTGACGGTTCCAGATCTAGTGTCTTCCTGCTTATAGATCAGGATGAAGCTTTCAGCCACTTGTCCAGCGTCATATTTTGCCTGACATGCTATGCTCCTTGCCATGGTAAGTGGATTCAACCTCTGAAACCCTAAGCAAGCTCGCAACTAAATGCTTTCTTTTATAAGAGTTGCCTTTCTGGTGGTATCTCTTTGCAGCAACAGAACAAGAATAAGACACTATAGAAGTGGAGAAGATGCTTGCAAATCACGTATCTAATAGGGAGTTAATATCCTTAACACACAAAGAGTGTCTACAGCTCAACCCACACAAAAATCGACCCACTTTTAAGTAAGCAAAGGGCTTGTTTTCTTTTTTTTTTTTTTTTTTTTTTTCTTTTTTTTCGGAGCTGGGGACCGAACCCAGGGCCTTGCGCTTCCTAGGCAAGCGCTCTACCCCTGAGCTAAATCCCCAACCCCAAGGGCTTGTTTTCTTAAAGAAAATATACAAACGGCTAGCAAGCACGTGACAAATGTTCAGCAGCAGAGATATGCAAATCAGAACACAGTGAGATTGGAAACTGGATGAACCAACCAAACGAAACCCGAAAGCTGAAAGAAACCCGAAAACCTGTTACAAATAAATGGCACAGAGAAGTCTGTGTGCTTGCACTTCTGGTAGAACAGTTTTCAAAACCAGTATGGGACTTTCAAATTTTTAAAGAAAGCCAGCACATCATACTTAGGAGCGTATCTCCATGTTCGTAAAAGCGAGGACAAAAAGGTTTACCATTACTCACTCTAGCCGAGAAGCAGAAGCGATCTGAATGACCACCGGTGAACAGAGTCATAAGCAAACTGTAGCACGTACATAGAGTAGGTTAGTATTTTGGCCTTAAAAGAGAAATAACCCATTGGTACGGTGTATGAATGCTGAGTGTAGAAGGGGAAAATGCAAAAGAAAAAAAAATCAAAGCAAGTGATTCCATTAACGTATTTAAAGGATTCGATGGTTATCAGAAGGCAGACATCAGAGGGGAAGAAGAGAGGTGTTGCTTAGCACAGTGTTTCAATTTGCAGGATGGAAAAGCTCTACAGAAATGTGAGTAAAGCATACACTTCCAAAGGATTATGATAGTCACTGTGATCTTAATCTCTATATTTAAGATTTTCATCGAAAGTCACTTTACTTTCTTCATGAAGGAAAAAAATGAACCCTTCCTGCTGAATTAGAACTTAGAAACACTGTGGAGGTCACACTCATGGATAAGCGCTGCAGACCCTCAAAGCTGTGTAATTGTTCTCCTCCAATCCCCAGACCAACCTTGCAGTAAGTCAATTTCTCTGCTGTTTCCACTGCTAAATATCCCCAGGCCCTGTGCCTTCCGCCCCTGTAGAGCTCTGCCGAGGAGATGAAGCAGGCCCTCGAAAGTCACTCCACGGGGTTCATACAGCACAGCCACCACGCCTGCCTTGACGCTCTCCAGCACCATCTAGGAGAGAAATGTCAGCAGCGGGCGTGTGAGCTTTAGGACGAGACGGCGTGCAATATGCTATCACTGCTAAAGAATTTCCAGGAATCACAGAGGGAAGGAGCTGAACTTCTCCACCAGTTTCTTCATTTTTCTCTAATTATCAGGAAAATAGGGAGTTTGTTTACAACTCCATCGTAGGAAAAATAGTTCTAATGAGTTTCATTATTTTCTCCCAAACCTCTTTATCTTTAGGCGCACCATACAGACATATACACGGCTCATAAAAATAATAAAATTTAAGTGATACCATTTTGCAATGGCCTTCTTAAGTAGATTTAAAAATCTTCTATATATGTGTGTATATATAATTTAAATATATAACTTCAGTTCAACTTATTTATTTTTATATTTTGGGACAGAGTCTCACTATACAGTCCTAGCTTATTGATATAGTCCTCTCCTCCTGCCTCAGCTTCGTAAATGCTTGGATTGCAGCTAAACACTCTCATACACAGCTATAATTATATTTTATGAGGAGTACATTTTAATAAAATGATAAAGTAGTACTTCTAACCCGCTTTTGAAAACTATTGGTCAGATATTATTAAAGTTCTGGATAATTCTGGACGATCCTTAAATATTTTCAACCATCCTACTGACTGGTTTTTTTTATTATTATTATTATTAAGTGCAACAAATTCAATTCAGTGGGCGCAGTTTGACACTGACTGCATGCACAGCGATTTGACCCCTCGTGGGCTTTCAAAGGAAGTTTGATTGCTTTCCTCGTTATTGCTCCCGATTTCCAAAACCGTACGGGGCCTGTAAGCGTTCACTAGGTCAGACGATTTTTCTTTCAAGAGATGAGTCATTTTCACACGCACGTGGCAGCCAACAGATTCTGCCCGTGTAGCTGAAACGCGGTAAGGCGTGGCCCCCTCGCCCAGTGGTACCTCATATGCGGGAATCCGCGATGATATTAGGATGACGTGTAGTGGCGACTCACAGGAAGAGCTGTCGTCGGTTCTGCCGACCTCGGGGTGGCTTTTCTTTAGTAACGAAGGGTAGGAGTGACTGCCCGAGATGTTGCTTCTGTAGGGCACAAAAGGGGGCATGAAGTCCTAAAGTTCTGCTAACGTGACTTTTGACACGTGCCAATGTCCTCTGAACGCCTCCGAACAGCAGAAGACCACTGTCCCTGAGTGCTTAGACAATCCTAGCAGGCGGAGGAAGAACAACAAACAGGGGTCCCAGGCCGGGTCGAGCCAATTCTGCCCCATTGGTCTCTATGCTTCCGCATGAGGGATTCAGAAAAAGCTTCTTGGCACTCACAGTCTTTGATGGGCAATTAAGCACTGTGATACATTCTAAGGGTTCAGAACTACATTTAAAGGGGGTAGCCATGTAATTCCTAACTCACTTCTGGCCCTTAGGGGTTCCTGAGTAATGTCACCACGCTCTCCTCAGCTCCATCCCCATACGGCCAAGGACAAAAGACGCCCTATGTGGGGTTGAGGATTTAGCTCAGTGGTAGAGCGCTTGCCTAGCAAGCGCAAGGCCCTGGGTTCAGTCCCCAGCTCTGAAAAAAAAAAGAAAGATGCCCTATGCTTCTTAAAGTTCTCTGTGTGCCTTCCACAAGTACAACACAGTCCCACACTCGCAATGTTTGGACACAGATCTGTGTGTGGTGTCAATGGTGACACTGAAGGAGTGTTAGAATGTGAAGATTTGGGTCCCAGTGGTTTTTTGTTTTGCTTTTTTTTTTTTTTTTTTTTTTTTCTTTTTTGGAGCTGGGGACCCAACCTAGGACGCTTGCTAGGCAAGCACTCTACAGCTGAGCTAAATCCCAAACCCCCGGTCCCAGTGTTTTTTTATTATGACAGGTGAGTTATATCACCTGTCTAGACTTTAGTGTCTTCCTCTGAAGGGCAAGTGTAGATTTCAAAGGGAAAACAAAACAAACCTTTCCCCCTTGGTTTCTCATCAGCCA